>NC_090652.1:180702452-180705039 GCF_040937935.1 Hyperolius riggenbachi | reverse complement strand
GTATGGCAGGCAGCAGGCAATGTATTGTAATTCCCATGCAGGCACCTCATGTCCTCCTTTCGCCGACAACAGGTGCCAGGAACGTGCCTTCTATCCAGGCCTGGTTAATCTTCAAAAATGTCAGTCTGTCCACGCCCTCTGTGGACAGATGAGAGCGCTTCTTGGTGACCACGCCACCGGCCGCACTGAAGCACCTCTCAGACAGCACGCTGGAAGGGGGCAAGACAATACCTCCAGGGCGTACTGCGCAAGCTCCCTCCAGATGTGCAAGCGCTCCACCCAGTACTCCATGGGGTCCACAGGCTCCTCGCTGCCGGTGTCAATCCCACTGAAGGACCCCATGTAGTCGGCCACCATCCGGATCATACGCTGGCTGTGACTCTCACCGAAGGTGACTGCTGCCCGCACCTCCTCGCTCGGCTGCTGTACCTTCATGTAGAATGCCTGCGTCAATGACAGCAGGTCTCCTGGGCGCCTGACGCTGCTGCTGGCCGCAGACACCTGCTGCTGTGCTGCTGGCTGCTGGACAGGGACAGAGGGAGTGGAAGGCGGGGGAAGGCTTCCTCCAGTCGCCGAACAAGGATCTCCTGCAACTCCCTTGCTCGCTGCTCACGGTCTCTGGCAGGCAGAAACTGATCCCACCTCCCCCTCAGCCGTGGGTCCAGGATCATGCTGATGCAGGTGTCCTCCCTCGCTTGCATCCGCTTGACCCTGGGGTCTGTGCGCAGGCATGGGGAACCGGGTGGACCGTCTAACAGAGACATCAGGGTCAGCGTCGTCCTCCTCCTCTTGCCCCTGAGACTCTTCCTCCTCTCTCCACCCTCACACCACTGCTGCTGCGCTCCAATGCTCCCCCCCAGCAGCAACGTCCAGCACCTCCAACTCCTCCTCCAGGGACTCAAATACCTGCGGAGCAGTGGACTGCGCAGGCGGCTGCTGTTCCAGCTGCTTCAGGGCCTCCTCTCCCAAATCCACCAAATCGCCAAGTGCCCTGTCCAGCAGACAAACAAAGGGCACCCACTGGCAGAGGGATGCCCGTTGTTCACTCACCAGGTTGGTTCCCTGCAGGAAGGGAGCCAACACCAAGCAGACCTGCTGCATCTGCCCCAATTGCGCGTTGGTGAGGAGCTGGAGTGTGGTGCTGCTTCTGCTGCCGGTGCCGGTGACAGTGGCCTCATAGATGTACCAGTTGACAGCCCTCCTCTGCTCAACCAGCCGCTCCAACATTGCCAGGGTGGAGTTCCAGCGAGTTGGCACATCTATGATGAGGCGGTGTCGTGGCAGGCCCTCCTGCTGCTGGATGTCTGCCAGTTTTGCTGCGGCAGCTGCTGAGCGGCGGAAAGTGCGCACAATTTTCCGTGCCGCTTCTAACAGCTCCTCCATCCCCAGGTAGGTGCGCATGAACTTTTGCACCACCAGGTTCAGGACGTGGGCCAAGCAAGGGACGTGGAACAAGTCTCCACTGCTGATGGCAGACAGCAGGTTGGCGGCGTTGTCGGACACCACCAATCCCACAGTGAGGCCTCTGGGGGTCAGCCATGTCCTCTCCTGCTCCCTGAGGTACCAGAGCACGTTCGTTGCCATCAAGGAGTGTTTCCCCAGGCTTTTCATCTCCAGCAGCGCTTGGCAGTGCCGGGCCTTCACGCTGCTGGAGAGACGGGATCGCTTGGCGGCGGGAGCTGCTGCTTCTCCCCTGACCCCGCGCGGTGGCACCACGTAGTGGGCGACTGGTGCTGCTGCGCCCGAGGATGGACCTGCTGCTTCCTCGCTCTGGCTTTCCACCAGGCTGACCCAGTGGGCCGTAAAGGACAGATAGCATTCTCCATGGCAGAGCGGTGCAGTGCTGGGATCGCCCTGCGGGAGAAATAGTGGCAGCTGGGGACTTGCCACTCTGGGATCCCAACCTGCAGCAGCGCTCTGATGTCACTCCCCTCCTGCACAAAGGAATATGGCAGGAGCTGGGAGCACATGGCCCGGGCAAGCAACCCGTTCAGCAACCAAATGCGCCTGTGGGCGGGAGGCAGCACCTTGGTCACACCGGGGAATGCTTCGCTGAGCAGTGTCTGGCGGCGTTTGCCTGCACGGGAGGATGAGGAGGCCACTGTGGAGGGAGCTGATGAGGCCACTGAGAACTGGCTGCCCGGGGAGGGGGTGGGAGTGAGTTGCTGCTGTGCTCCTGCTGCTGCTGCTGGATGGGCAGGAGGGGCTGCTGCTGCTGGATGGGCAGGAGGGTCAGCTGCTGCTGCTGCTGAAATCTGTGCAGTGGCTGTCTGGCTCTGACCACTGCCTGCACCACTTTGCATAAGCTTCTCCAACTCATTAAAGTCCTCAAAATGTCTGCTCTGTAAGTGGGTCTGCAGGCACGAGGTACTCAATTTGTGGATATCGCGTCCTCTGCTGAGACTGAGATTGCAACTGTTGCAAATTGCACGGGTCGGGTCCACTGGGCACTTGAAGTACCGCCAGACTGGGGACTTCAACCTGCTCTTTGAGCTTGAGGGGTGGGGTTTTTGGGTGCCCTTGGAGGATTGTGCCTTTTTGGTTGTAGTTAGAGGTTTGCTGCGGGTGGTGGTAGTAACTGAAGCAG